>NW_022990824.1:0-27404 GCF_902827175.1 Gymnodraco acuticeps
GACACTAAACACATATACACCTGAACATCAGCAGGAGAGGACTCTTTAAAGTAGAGACACTACATACTGATATACACCTGAACATCAGCAGGAGAGGACTCTTTAAAGTAGAGACACTACATACTGATATACACCTGAACATCAGCAGGAGAGGACTCTTAAAGTACAGACACTACATACTGATATACACCTGAGCATCAGCAGGAGAGGACTCTTTAAAGTAGAGACACTAAATACTGATATACACCTGAACATCAGCAGGAGAGGACTCTTTAAAGTAGAGCACTACATACTGATATACACCTGAACATCAGCAGGAGAGGACTCTTTAAAGTAGAGACACTACATACTGATAACACCTGAACATCAGCAGGAGAGGACTCTTTAAAGTAGAGACACTACATACTGATATACACCTGAACATCAGCAGGAGAGGACTCTTTAAAGTAGAGACACTACATACTGATATACACCTGAACATCAGCAGGAGAGGACTCTTTTAAGTAGAGACACTATCATACTGATATACACCTGCAACACCATATCAGCCAGGAGAGGACTCTTTAAGTAGAGGACACTTACATACTGATAACACCTGAACATCAGCCAGGAGAGGACTCTTCTTTACAAGTAGAGAACCACTACATTACTGATTAACAACCTGAACATCAGCAAGGAGAGGACTCTTTAAGTAAACACTACATACTGATCTACACCTGAACATCAGCAGAGAGGACTCTTTTAAAGTAGAGACGCTACATACCTGAATATACACCTGAACATCAGCAGGAGACCGGACTCTTTAATATATTTTGAGGTATATTATAGGGGTATCATCTATGCGAGAATGCTTGATGCAGGGAGAGATGTGCCTGTCTTGCCAATTATGTAATTGATTATTTTTTTATGGTGACATTTATAATGAAGTGTTTTTCTGTTGGTATAGTTCCAGTTTGAAGCGTTGGTCACACCTGATTGCATTCACATACCGTCAGAAACATGAAATCGAACGTTTCTGGCTGTGATGAATGGCTTGCTGTTGGTGGGTGTGTGTTATTTGTAAGGCTGTCTAGTTTATTTTTAGTATTTGTTATTATTCATTGTTTCTAACCAATCAGACGCTGAGCTGGTTGATGATGGATCTCTGTAAACCCGGAGCACCTCCTCATTTTTAATCTCGGTAAAATCCCCTCTTTCATAAATCACAGTCTGAGGACATAACGGATGTGCAGGAGGACTCCCTTTAATTGATCAGCTTTTAAAGTGGAGTCTGGAACAGAAACCGTTGTGAGCCAGCAGCTCCATCTCAGGGTCAAAGGTCACTGAACACCGTTACTACAACCTCCATTTATAACTTTGTTTACAGGAATAATAAAAGAGGCACACACTGATGAAAAACTAGCAACCATGCAGTGCTGTGATCAAAAACACACTCTACTTTTGAGGTTTTTATAATAAAACTCTAATTAAACCAATTTATAACGCTATATTATATATAATATATAAGACATGTAACATTGAATACTGTGGACAATACCCACAGTTATAGAGCTAGCATTAGCGATGTTAGCGGTGTAGATTGGAGATAACTGAAGAGGGATGTTTGTAATCGGGTTGTTTGAGTTACTTACAGCAGAAATCAGTTTATAGAAGGAGACAGGAATACAGAAGCCAAGCAGTGACGGTTCCACCATAAACGCAGAACCGATGTTCTGAAAGGAACATCTACTGTTGAAGGAGTCTCTGAAGAGAGGGCTGTCGGACAATATGAGGTCAGAGAAAGGTTCTGAATTTAGTAAACAGTTCATGTTCTGATCACTTTCTAGAGAGTTGATGGTCTAAAAGGCTCGGGTTCAAAAGGGTTCAGGTTCTGAAGAGTTCATGTTCTGAAGAGTTCAGGTTCTAAAGGGTTCAGGTTCTGAAGGGTTCAGGTTCAAAAGGGTTCAGGTTCTGAAGAGTTCATGTTCTGAAGAGTTCAGGTTCTAAAGGGTTCAGGTTCTGAAGAGTTCATGTTCTAAAGGGTTCAGGTTCTGAAGGGTTCAGGTTCTAAAGAGTTCATGTTCTGAAGAGTTCAGGTTCTAAAGGGTTCAGGTTCTGAAGAGTTCATGTTCTGAAGAGTTCAGGGTCTAAAGGGTTCAGGTTCTGAAGAGTTCAGGTTCTAAAGGGTTCAGGTTCTGAAGAGTTCATGTTCTGAAGAGTTCATGTTCTGAAGAGTTCATGTTCTGAAGAGTTCAGGTTCTAAAGGGTTCAGGTTCTGAAGAGTTCATGTTCTAAAGGGTTCAGGTTCTGAAGGGTTCAGGTTCTAAAGAGTTCATGTTCTGAAGAGTTCAGGTTCTAAAGGGTTCAGGTTCTGAAGAGTTCATGTTCTGAAGAGTTCATGTTCTGAAGAGTTCAGGTTCTAAAGGGTTCAGGTTCTGAAGAGTTCATGTTCTAAAGGGTTCAGGTTCTGAAGAGTTCAGGTTCTAAAGGGTTCAGGTTCTGAAGAGTTCATGTTCTAAAGAGTTCATGTTCTGAAGAGTTCAGGTTCTGAAGAGTTCAGGTTCTAAAGGGTTCAGGTTCTAAAGGGTTCATGTTCTGAAGAGTTCAGGTTCTAAAGGGTTCAGGTTCTAAAGGGTTCATGTTCTGAAGAGTTCAGGTTCTGAAGAGTTCAGGTTCTAAAGGGTTCAGGTTCTAAAGGGTTCATGTTCTGAAGAGTTCAGGTTCTAAAGGGTTCAGGTTCTGAAGGGTTCAGGTTCTAAAGAGTTCAGGTTCTAAAGGGTTCAGGTTCTAAAGGGTTCAGGTTCTAAAGAGTTCATGTTCTGAAGAGTTCAGGTTCTAAAGGGTTCAGGTTCTGAAGAGTTCATGTTCTGAAGAGTTCAGGTTCTAAAGGGTTCAGGTTCTAAAGAGTTCAGGTTCTAAAGGGTTCAGGTTCTAAAGAGTTCAGGTTCTAAAGGGTTCAGGTTCTGAAGAGTTCATGTTCTGAAGAGTTCAGGTTCTAAAGGGTTCAGGTTCTAAAGGGTTCAGGTTCTAAAGGGTTCATGTTCTGAAGAGTTCAGGTTCTAAAGGGTTCAGGTTCTGAAGGGTTCAGGTTCTAAAGAGTTCATGTTCTGAAGAGTTCAGGTTCTGAAGAGTTCAGGTTCTAAAGAGTTCATGTTCTGAAGAGTTCAGGTTCTAAAGAGTTCATGTTCTGAAGAGTTCAGGTTCTAAAGGGTTCAGGTTCTGAAGAGTTCAGGTTCTGAAGAGTTCATGTTCTAAAGAGTTTAGGTTTGCAGTCGAATAGTCCAGAAATCACCTCCTATCTCCTATTCCTTGACCTCTGAGTGAAAGGTCACGGGGTTAAGGGATAGTGGATAGGAGAATTCAAAAGGACTTAGGAGAAGAGACCGCGGTACTTTAGAGAATCGACTGCACTTTCACTATCCCACGTGTTTCTGATGCGCCAGCGGACGTCCTGAATGTGCGTCTGCTGCTGTGGGGAAACTATGGAAACTACAGTTCTCTATACAGCGGACTACAACATGGATGTTCAATAAGAACGAGGGACTCCTGTAACTCATCTAGAGACTCTGTGCTCTGATGCTGTTGCTTTATGCTTTATGAACGGGGACAACAGAGAAACAGATTCTTCAGGACCAAAGCTGGAATTGAAATAAAAAGGAAAGTGAAGCTTCTGCTCGTCCCCCTCTCCCTCCGGTCCTCATTAATACAAATGATCCCAATACGTATGATTGATGAAAAGATCTTAAATCAATACAGATGTATTTATTATAAACGTTAGTCCTTAACATCTATCACTGTGTATATCACCATTCAAACATCTTTTAAAAGTTGAACAAACCCCACACAGCTCAGTGAAGACTGAGAGATGTTGACTTTATTTGATCATTTCAGTAAAAACTAACGTTCATATTTCTCTCTTTGATTATAATACTGATGAACGTTCAGAACAAAGCACTTTGGCAACTTACCACATACGTTTTAAAAAGCTTAATAAGCACCGTAACTTTCATGATATCATTTCTCCGTCATAATCGGTTGTTTGCGTGAACGGCCGACTGTTGAGTGACGGCAAATGCTGCGGCTGCAATGCATTGTGGGGCAGCATTTTCTCCTCTCCTTTCGGTTAGGGAGGTCCAGTGGTTCCTAAGCTAAAGGAGGTGATAAAGGAAGTTTGAAACCTCCTTTCCTTTCATTTAGAGAATTGGAACGGCTCTTATCATGGCTGCCACTGAGGGACTTCCGGGTCATTTCACTCCGTTAGGAAGGTTCCTAAGCTAAATGGACGATTCCACTGCAGCCCTGGAGGGTTCATGTTTTGAAGAGTTCATGTTCTAAAGTGTTCAGGTTCTAAAGGGTTCCCTCTCTCTCTCTCCAGGTGTGGGAGCTGTCCTCAGGTGAGCTGCTGCTCTCCGTTCTGTTTGACGTGGAGATCATGTCGGTGACCTTCGACCCCTCGGAGTACTTCCTGTTCTGTGGAGGCAGCGACGGGAACATCTTCCAGGTCTCACTCTGCAGCCAGGTCGGTCTCAACACTAATGTGACTAAATAATCGCTTCATCACCAAACCCTGCAGCCCTCAATGTTCCCAGTCTACATCCCAACATGCTACTTCCTGTTCACCCCCACCTCCTCCTTCCTCCATCCTCCATCCTTCAGCTGCATCCACCTCCTCCTTCCTCCTTCCTCTTTCCTTCAGCTGCATCCACCTCCTCTTTCCTCCTTCTTCTTTCCTTCAGCTGCATCCACCTCCTCCTTCCTCCATCCTTCATCCTTTAGCTGCATCCACCTCCTCCTTCCTTCACCCCCACCTCCTCCTTCCTTCATCCTTCATCCTTCAGCTGCATCCACCTCCTCTTTCCTCCTTCCTCTTTCCTTCAGCTGCATCCACCTCCTCCTTCCTTCATCCTTCATCCTTCAGCTGCATCCACCTCCACATGTCTTTGATAAAGAAATGTAAATGATTCTTTATTCTGAGTCACATAGCATTTACATTACAGTCGGCACACTCGTCATCAGTTTGATCTCTACAGTGATCCTTATTTTGACATTGTTCCCCCCCCAGTATAATTACACACATGCAGGGCACAAACAAACTTCGGTTCCGCTTCGAGGGGAGGAGTGTGTGTGTGTGTGTGTGTGTGTGTGTGTGTGTGTGTGTGTGTGTGTGTGTGTGTGTGTGTGTGTGTGTGTGTGTGTGTGTGTGTGTGTGTGTGTGTGTGTGTGTGTGTGTGTGTGTGTGTGTGTGTGTGTGTGTGTGTGTGTGTGTGTGTGTGTGTGTGTGTGTGTGTGTGTGTGTGTGTGTGTGTGTGTGTGTGTGTGTGTGTGTGTGTGTGTGTGTGTGTGTGTGTGTGTGTGTGTGTGTGTGTGTGTGTGTGTGTGTGTGTGTGTGTGTGTGTGTGTGTGTGTGTGTGTGTGTGTGTGTGTGTGTGTGCAGCCGAGGATAAATGCTGCAGTCTTTATTCATTCATCCCCATCGAGCCTTTTCTTCTGACTCTGCTGTTGTTTCTCTTCACAGCAGATTAACATTTTAAAGCTTCACATAGTTAATCCCCCCCCCCAAACCGAGGCGCTGCTCACACTCCAAGACACAGAAAATGTGTCTGTTAGTCTGTATTCATATATCTGTGTGTATTCATATATCTGTGTGTGTATCAGTGTGTGTTCATATATCCTTGTTTTAATGTTTATGTTTGATCTGCAGAGTCTCAGCCGGGAAAAATCGTTTCAGTCTGACAGCGACGGAGACACGACCTTCAAAGGACACAGGTGAGTTATCTATATGAAGACATGTAACCCTAAATCTCAGTTGTGTACAGGGGATTAATTTAGATAAAGAGCTGTAACTCAGGTGTGTACAGGTACGTCAGCTACACTGAACAAAAATATAAACGCAACACTTTTGTTTTTGCTCCCACTTCTCATGAGGTGAACTCAAAGATCTAAAACCTTTTCTATAAACACAAAATAACCATTTCTCTCAAATATTGTTCACAAATCTGAAAGAATCTGTGATAGTGAGCACTTCTCCTTTGCCGAGATAATCCATCCCACCTCACAGGTGTGGCATATCAAGATGCTGATTAGACAGCATGATTATTGCACAGGTGTGCCTTAGGCTGGCCACAATAAAAGGCCACTCTGAAACGTGCAGTTTTGCTTTATTGGGGGGGTCTGGGGGGGTCCGAAAACCAGGCAGTATCTGGTGTGAGGGGTAGGGTTAGGGTTAGGGTAATGTTGTGAATCGAGTGGCCCATGGTGGTGGTGGGGTTATGGTATGGGCAGGCGTATGTTATGGACGACGAACACAGGCCAGGAAGCAGATGTTTGCATAAGCATTTAAAGAAATAAAATATATCTAACACATACTGTCAGGTGTGTACAGTTTGGCCATTTAAATAAAGAGCCGTAACACACACACTCTGGTGTTTACAGGTGTGTGTAATTTAAAATGAAGACCTTTTTATTTGAACTCTCAGGTAAGTACAATGTGTGATTTCTCTCAGTAAATGTTTGATTTCTCTCAGTTTACGTGTGATTTCTCTCAGTTCACGTGTGATTTCTCTCAGTTCACGTGTGATTTGTGGTTTCAGGAACCTGGTGACGTGTCTCTCGGTGTCGATGGACGGCACGCTGCTGCTCTCGGGGTCACATGACGAGACAGTTCGACTCTGGGACATCCAGAGCAAGCAGAGCATCCGCTCCCTCGCACACAAAGGTAAGCCCCGCCCCCACCGTGATGTAATCTTTGACTGAAAACAACCAGCCAATCAGGTGGCCCTTTTTTTAGACAAGGGACTAACCTTCAGCTGTTTCACAATAAAAGCCCTTCAGCTCCTTCACAATAAAAGCCTTCCAGTTGTTTCACAATAAAAGCCCTTCAGCTCCTTCACAATAAAAGCCTTCCAGTCGTTCCACAATAAAAGCCTTCCAGTTGTTTCACAATAAAAGCCCTCGAGTTTCTTCACAATAAAAGCCCTTCAGCTCCTTCACAATAAAAGCCTTCCAGCTGTTCCACAATAAAAGCCTTCCAGCTGTTCCACAATAAAAGCCTTCCAGTTGTTTCCACAATAAAAGCCCTCGAGTTGTTTCACAATAAAAGCCTTCCAGCTTCTTCAAAATAAAAGACCGCAAGCTCCTTCACAATAAAAGCCTTCCAGCTGTTTCAAAATAAAAGACCGCAAGCTCCTTCACAATAAGAGCCTTGTAGTTGTTTCACAATAAAAGCCCTTAAGCGCCTTCATAATAATAGCCTTCCAACTGTTCCACAATAAAAGCCCTTCAGCCCCTTCACAATGAAAGCCTTCCAGCTCCTTCACAATAAAAGCCTGGCATAACCTTCACAATAAAAGCCTTCCAGCTGTTTCACAATAAAAGCCTTCCAGTTGTTTCACAATAAAATAATTCCAACTCCTTCACAATAAAAGCCTTCCAGCTGTTTCACAATAAAATAATTCCAGCCCCTTCACAATAAAAGCCCTTCAACCCCTTCACAATAAAAGCCCTTCAGCTCCTTCACAATAAAAGCCTTCCAGCTGTTTCACAATAAAAGCCTTCCAGCCCCTTCACAATAAAAGCCCTTCAGCTCCTTCACAATAAAAGCCTTCCAGCCCCTTCACAATAAAAGCCTTCCAGCCCCTTCACAATAAAAGCCTTCCAGCCCCTTCACAATAAAAGCCCTTCAGCTCCTTCACAATAAAAGCCCATCAGCTCCTTCACAATAAAAGCCTTCCAGCCCCTTCACAATAAAAGCCTTCCAGCCCCTTCACAATAAAAGCCTTCCAGCCCCTTCACAATAAAAGCCTTCCAGCCCCTTCACAATAAAAGCCTTCCAGCTCCTTCACAATAAAAGCCTTCCAGCCCCTTCACAATAAAAGCCTTCCAGCTCCTTCACAATAAAAGCCTTCCAGCTCCTTCACAATAAAAGCCTTCCAGCCATAAAAGCTATATTATTGTGACTGTATTGAGGTGTTATTGATCTGGTCTGTCATACATATAATTGATTATTGATAGAAGTGGTCAGACTTGTTGTTTTGAAGCTTTGTTTTATTTTTAAATAAATATATGAATCTGCATTACTGGGCGTTGAGAGAGGCCAGTACCGGCGTGTTGATCGGTGAGAATCAGACTGAATCAGGTCAGATTTGATGAGAGTCTCGGGAGATAATTTAACCTGCGTGTCTGCTGACGGGTTATTAATGAAGCGCCGTCTCTGGAGCTTTTGCTCTCCGTCTCATTCATAATAAGTGATTCTGCTGCGACTGACGGGAACATGAAAAAGAAATGCTCGCCGTGATCATGACTGGCACTTTGTAATTAACCAAATCCTCACTTCAAACGTCAGGAGACGATAATCCCTCCTCTGGCTGGACTCGCCCCCGTCACGTTTTTTCGGACGAAAGGAAAGCTTCATCCTCCGTGACGCAGCTCCTCAAACCGATTCGTCTCAGCGGGTTCAGCTGCATGCTGGGAAACACCAGAGAAACCACCACTGTCCTGGAATTATTGATTCTAAAATCACAGCAGAAGAATCCACTTCAAAATTCGGAGAAACACGAAGATGGGGAAATATCCACTTTGAACACATCACATGATCTTCTTAGGACGAAGATGAAGGTCATGTGATCAAATAACAGTTAAATAATCAGCTGAAACGAAGAGTACATCAAAAAAACAATTAGCAATCTCATTAAAAATACGATTAAATATTTAGTTATATAGTATATTAGAAATGCATACTTTGAAGGGATCATGTGACTTTAACTTGGTCCCAGACGTCTTGCTTTCAAATGTGAGTGTTTGATATAAGCACACACACTCACATTGGAGTGTGTGTGCACTAGTGCTGTAGCGACGCGTCGACGTTGTCGACGCGTCGACTTCAAAATATCGTCGACGACATATTTCCGCGTCGACGCGTCACCACCATAGACTGTATGACGCCACACACACGTGGGTCACCCAAAGCAACAAGCAGTTCGCAATCGCACTTCTAACACAATGGAGACTGAAACGGCTACCAACTCCTCCTCACAGGATTGCGCACGAAGCCCTCAAACGAAAACATCTCGCCCCAGGTCTTCAAAAGCATGGGAATACTTTAAAGTTAGTCCAAAACGCAAAGATATTTATATATTTATATCTCACTGAGACTGCTGCTGGACCGGAAGCAGCAGCTAGCTGTGGTGGCAACTATTAGCAGCTAGCATTTGCTCTCCGATTTAAAATGGAATTATGGATTATAAATTCAATCATTTTTTTATACATAGACGTTAAAAACCTATGGATTAACCGATTCAGCCGCTTTTTTTCTCATTTTATTGCCATTGAACACGTCTTTTGATCAGATTGACAGCTACGGCGGTGAGACGATCTCCCTAGAAGCTCTGTGAAGGTACGTGTTGTGATGACTGTATTTGCTTCCCCTGTCGCGAGTCCGGATCACTCAGTGATGATACTATGTACCTACATAATCTGTGGAGTCTCAGCTTTAATCGGATATATTGTATGTGCAGCTACGATAAGTAATAAGGGTACTTTTATCTTGAGTTCTGTGCCAATGTCCGTTAGCATTTTTCGCTCAGGGGTCATTTAGATGCTTCTTATGAGACTTGTGTTTTGTTTTGGTAAACATGGTTTGTATCGTCAGTTAGCTGAGATTATTTCCGTTAATCTGGTATAACACATTAATAGGTTCTTAAATATTAAGATCCCCTGAGACACAGTATCGTGAAATTTTTTTTTTTACATTACGTTTTTTATGAATTGAACAACAGAAAAATAATCGTTCGATTAGTCGACTAATCGATCAAATAATCGCCCGATTAATCGTTTTCAAAATAATCGTTTCCCCCCAGCACTAGTGTGTACAATAGAATAGAATAGTTTAATGTCATTATACATGTTCAATGAGATAAATGCTTCTCCCTTTTTAAGGGTGCCATCAAAACAAAAACAAAACATCACAACAAAATACACGCAGCATACATACTTAGGAATACCAAGTGGATGGAAAAGTATGCATTTCCTCCACTGTGCAGAGTTGATTTGTTTCTCTGTATTATTGCTCTTGACTGTCACTAAGAATATTGGCTTATTTTCCACTCTGGGAAAAGACATGCATACATATTGGGACATGCATACAAATCACAGTGTGTCCGTCAGTGTGTAACTTCACTCTGGGCTGTGTGTGTGAGTTCAGCTGCAGTTCATGAGCAGGAAACTGAGAAATGAAAGATAAATGTGAGATGTGTGGAGAAGATGCAGGGCTCCACGTTTCCCTCTCCTTCAGGCTGTTATTAAGAAACATCAGAGTGAGACCTCGTCACTGTGAAAGAGATCTGATGTCAGACGAGACTCCCAGAGGAGGCGACTGCTCCTGGGTACAAAATAAATGAGATTATATAGAAGTCTATGAGAAAATTAGATACTTCTCTCTCTCTCTCTTGATTACCTCAGATTGAATAGAAGTCTATGAGAAAATAAGATACTTCTCCCTCTCTTGATTACCTCAGATTGAATAGAAGTCTATGAGAAAATAAGATACTTCTCCCTCTCTTGATTACCTCAGATTGAATAGAAGTCTATGAGAAAATAAGATACTTCTCCCTCTCTTGATTACTTCAGATTGAATAGAAGTCAATGAGAAACCAAGATGGTGACGACAAAGAAAACAAGAAACAATCTTGAGGTTATCTCAGGGTAATTTTCATAAAGAGCAGGTCTTCTCTGTTCTCTGAAATTATATTAGAAGCAGCTTCTCTTTTGAGGAGGAAAATCACAGACATAGATCTTAATAATTTTGGACTGTAAGTGGGACACGTGGAAACAATTTAATGATCTCCTGGGATCTCTCCTCGCGTTTTAATCTGATGAAAGTGTGAATGTTTTACAGTCCAGGTTGGTTTTTAAAAGGTTTTCCCTCCTCCACATGTTGTAAATCTCTTTCAAAAACTTCCATTCTGCATAAAACCACACTCTGTGTTGGAAGGCAGAGGTTTGTACTTAAAAAATCTGAGTATTTCCTCCTTGTTGTGGTAATAAAGACCGGCTGATTATGTAACACTCAATTATAAATATTGATCTCCACTTGGCTGCAGCTGCAGGAATTACACTAATGGTCTCGATGTGGTCCAACACTGAGACATTAATCACACTGAGAGAGAGGAGCTGCCAACTCACTGCAGAGGAAACACCTGAGTGGAGTGCACCAGCTGGGCGCGAAAAAGTATGTCTTAACTCTAACGTCATGCTTAGCTACGTCTGACTTAGTGATCTGAATTTACACAGAGTGCACCAAGCCTGCCTAGTCACGGTCGTAGCTGCACCTCGTCTTAAGATGCGTGTCCACGTCAATACATTCAAAACACGTCTAATAATAATTTAACACTCGAACTTAAGCGTGCAATCGGCACCTGTAAGGTTGGGGAGAGCGCAGCGTTTCTGTCTGATCCGTGCTGGAGTTGAGGGGAGATCTCCTCGATTAAATCAAAAAGCGCTTGTCTGCCGAAACGAAACCTCTCCATCAGCTCACTGAATAGATGTCCAGTGGGGTTGTTCGATCACGGACAACTCATCTTAATGCCGTTTCGTTGTTAAACAAGACACACTGCCATCGTTATTTTCCTTCTTGCCTGTTTTACGTTATTATGGATACTATTCTCTCTTTCCGATTTACGCCTGCTCCACACTAGGCGTAAAAGTTACACCGCAACGCAAACAGGGCTTAAGTCTAAGTGGTGCACTCGTCATAACCTTTGTTTGGTCTTAACCTTCGGTTCTACGTCGGATGTAGAGTTACGCCCAGCTGGTGCACTCCTGAACACATGACACTGCAGAGGAAACACCTGAGGTACCTGAACACATCACCTGAACACAACACCTGAACACATCAGACTGCAGAGGAAACACCAGAGGCACTTGAACACATCACTTAAACACATCACACTATAGAGGAAACACCTGAACACATCACTTGAACACATCACCAGAACACATCACTTGAACACATCACCTGAACACAACACCTGAACGCATCACCTGAACGCATCACCTGAACGCATCACCTGAACGCATCACCTGAACGCATCACCTGAACACATCACCTGAACACATCACCTGAACTCATCACCTGAACGCAACAGCAGAACGCAACAGCAGAACGCTACACCTGAACGCAACACCTGAACGCACCACCTGAACGCACCACCTGAACGCATCACCTGAACACATCACCTGAACACAACACCTGAACACATCACCTGAACACAACACCTGAACACATCACCTGAACACATCACCTGAACACATCACCTGAACACACCACCTGAACACAACACCAGAACACATCACCTGAACACATCACCTGAACACATCACCAGAACACATCACCTGAACACATCACCTGAACACATCACCTGAACACAACACCTGAACACAACACCTGAACACAACACCTGAACACAACACCTGAACACATCACCTGAACACATCACCTGAACACAACACCTGAACACATCACCTGAACACATCACCAGAACACATCACCAGAACACATCACCTGAACACATCACCAGAACACATCACCTGAACACATCACCTGAACACATCACCTGAACACATCACCTGAACACATCACCTGAACACATCACCTGAACACATCACCTGAACACATCACCAGAACACATCACCTGAACACATCACCTGAACACATCACCTGAACACATCACCAGAACACAACACCTGAACACATCACCAGAACACATCACCTGAACACATCACCTGAACACATCACCTGAACACATCACCTGAACACATCACCAGAACACAACACCTGAACACAATCACCTGAACACATCACCTGAACACATCACCAGAACACATCACCAGAACACATCACCAGAACACATCACCTGAACACATCACCTGAACACATCACCTGAACACATCACCTGAACACATCACCTGAACACATCACCTGAACACATCACCTGAACACCTGAACACATCACATGAACACAACACCTGAACACATCACCTCAAATCAAATCAAATCAAGTTTTATTTATATAGCACATTTATAAACGATTTTTGGTGGAGACAAAGTGCTGTACATATAATACAAATAGCCTACAGTAGAGACACTTTACAGCAAATACAACAACACAGATTGTTCAGAATATCAGTATGAGAAAAACGACACCCTTGGTCCTTAGACCCTCTGTCCTTAGACCCTCACTTCGTACAAGGAAACACTTCCAGAGAAAACCCACAGTTTAAGGGGAACATGGGAGAAACCTCAGGGAGAGCAACAGAGGAGGGATCCCTCTCCCAGGACGGACAGACGTGCAATAGATGCCGTGTGTAAATGGAAGAGTTAATACATTTTACAGCATATAGACCGAATGTTAGGAAATGCATGTGTCTGTAATAAGAAGATGAATCCACGAGGATGTCAGCTACAATCCTGTGGAAGCCATCAGGGAAGCAGCATGACGAGACCCAAGGCAGGACCGCAGAGACAGGTTCAGCCACGACCCGAAGTCCACGACTTAATCCAGAACTCAGGATAGAGGATCCAAGACACAGGACTACAGCAAGAGGATCAGCCTCGACTCCGGATCCCGGCGTAGATATAGATACAAAACAAGAAAAAAGATTTGGCTGGGTTAATCGGAACAAGAGAATACACAGACACAGACAGAGAGGGGAAAGGTCATTGGATAAAAGTTATTCTTGATAACCCTCTAGAAAGATCTCATGAACTTCCCCACTCAATCTATCAAGACCCGAGCAGTTCTATAGATATATATAAGAAACAGAGATAGGGAGCACAACAACCTATCTCTTCGTCAGATGCACTCCCCCGCTTATCTAAGCAACTCTGTACCCCGTTACCCTCTACAAGGCCATAGACCAGCAGAGGGAAAAATGGGGGGTGGGTAAGGGTAAGGATTTTTAAGAATAAACCGCAAGGGTCTAAAGGGAAAAAAGATGAAATATAAGGTACTATATTTTAAGTAATCCTATCTACTATTCCTATATTTGAATAATGTATAAACTAAAACTATACTTTATGAAATCCTATGTTATGTTATAAATATTAAAATAAAGAACTAAATGAATAAATAAATAACTAAATAAATGAATAAATAGATAATTAAACAAAAGCCAAAGAGAAAAAGTGAGTTTTAAGTGTTGATTTAAAAACCCCCAGGGTCTGGGCCGACCTCACATGGAGGGGCAGAGTATTTCAGAGCCTGGGGCCAGCCGCTGCGAAAGCTCGATGCCCTTGGGTTTTAAGCCTGGTCTTAGGCACTATCAGCAGCAGCTGATCAGCCGACCTTAAAGCTCTGCCTGGGGCGTAGCGATGGAGGAGTTCAGCTATATAGGCCGGAGGAGCCAGCCCATTTAGGGCTTTAAAAACAAGTAATAGGAGTTTAAAATCTATTCTGAACCGAACTGGAAGCCAGTGCAATGAAGCCAGAATTGGGGTGATGTGGTCACGCTTTTTATGGCCAGTGAGAAGACGTGCAGCTGCATTCTGAACTAGCTGGAGGCGTCTAATTGAGGCCTGATCTATACCCACATACAGAGCGTTGCAGTAATCCAGTCTCGAGGTAACAAAGGCGTTAATAACCCTTTCTAGGTCTTTAAAAGATAAAAACGACTTGGTCTTAGCCAATAGTCGTATTTTGAAAAAGCAGGTCTTGACTACAGTGCTAACCTGCTTATCAAATTTAAAGGCGCTGTTGAAGGTCACTCCAAGGTTCATAACAGAGGGGAAGATATTTTTATTGAGGGAGCCCAGAATATCAACCGGGGAGACTGTTGGTTGGGGTCCAAAAAAGATGACCTCGGTCTTACTCTCATTGAGGGTGAGGAAGTTTTGGCTCAGCCAGGATTTAATCTCTGTTAAGCAGTCCTTCAACTGCTGTAATGAGTTGGCATTTTGATTGAGAGGCAGATAGATCTGTACATCATCAGCGTAACAATGGAAGGGGATATTATGTTTTGTAAGAATTGAACCTAGGGGCACTATGTACAATAGAAAAAGGATGGGGCCCAGAATCGAGCCTTGGGGAACCCCACAGGTAAGAGGGGCTTTGGCAGAGGAGAAGACACCTAACTGCACTGAGAAGCTACGGTCCGTCAAATAAGACCTGAACCATGCAAGAGCAGAGCCTGTAATGCCTGCGGACTGTTCAAGCCGTGACAACAGGATACTATGATCCACAGTGTCAAAGGCAGCAGTTAAATCTAACAGCACCAAAACAGCTGGGCTGCCTGAATCGGTGGCTAAGAGCAGATCATTAAAAACTCTTAAAAGGGCTGTTTCAGTGCTGTGCATAGGTTTAAAGCCAGACTGACATTTTTCATGGATACCATGCGTGGTTAAAAATGACTGCAACTGGGCGTAGACTACTCGCTCCAGGGCTTTAGATAAAAAGGGTAGCTGGGAGATGGGCCTGAAATTTGCGAGAATGGAGGGATCGAGATTTTTCTTTTTAAGTAGTGGCTTAACCGCGGCATGTTTGAAGGCAGCTGGGACACATCCTGAGCTAAGAGAAGTGTTTACAAGCAATAAAACACTTGCTCCAACTGATTCAAAAACATCTCTAAGGAAGTGAGAGGGAATGCTGTCTGAGGTGCAGTTTGTCGGCCGCAGGTGCTTGACTACTTCCGAGAGAGAAGAGAAGGATACAGGCTCAAATGGTCGAGGACAGCAGGGCACAGAAAGGGATCTGGGGTAGTACTAGTATAGGCTAGCCTACGAGCAGATACTTTTTCGATAAATCATTTAAGAAATGTATTGCAGAGAGTAGTTGATGGCACAATTGGAGAAGCATCACAAGGATTAATGATCGAATTGAGGACATTAAAAAGAACTTGAGGTTTATGGCCTGTTTTTGGAGATGAACAGAGAAATATACTCTGTTTTGGCTTTGACTGCCGTCTGATAATCGGAGAGGCAAGCACGAAGAGTTTCTAAGGAGACATGAAGTTTATCCTTTTTCCATTTTCTCTCTGCACGCCTACAAGCGCGTCTAAAAGCGCAAGTACAATCATTGAGCCACGGCTCTGAGAGAACTTTGTTGCGTCTAAGCGTAAAAGGAGCAACGGAATCCAGTATTAGTGTGCATGTCGAATCAAACAAAGAGATAAGCTCATCCGCACTAAAAGCACAGTTCACCTCTAATTTACAGATCGGATAAGTATTAAAAGCATCTGAAAACTGTGAGGCAGTCAAGGGGTTAATTGAACGCAGACAACGCCTAGGAGCATGTGACTCGACTCCTACAGAAGGGATCGAGGTTGTAAACAGAACCGGTAAATGGTCTGAGATACGCGTTCCTGCACAGATTTCATCCACAGAGATAGACAATCCAAACGATAATACTAAATCTAAGGTGTGTTCTTTATCATGTGTTGGGCCAGCCACGGACTGAATGAGACCGAAAGAGTCGAGGAGGTTTAAAAAATCCCTAACCAGAGGTTTAGACTCGCAGCACACATGGACATTAAAGTCTCCGCAGATCAAATCACGATCATATTTCACTATGATCCCGGACAGAAAGTCAGAAATGTCAGTTATAAAATCATTATTGTACTTTGGCGGACGATACACGACTGCGCATAGTATAGGCGAGGCTAAGTTCAATTCAAAAAGCTGCAACTCGAAGCTAGCATAGATAGTTACTGGGTGAAGCAAACGGCATTGGAGATTAGCTCTAAACA
Organism: Gymnodraco acuticeps; assembly: GCF_902827175.1. Taxonomy (NCBI): domain Eukaryota; kingdom Metazoa; phylum Chordata; class Actinopteri; order Perciformes; family Bathydraconidae; genus Gymnodraco; species Gymnodraco acuticeps. The sequence continues at coordinate 16,714 of NW_022990824.1, forward strand.
CTGAAGCTATGCCCCCACCACGGCCGGTGGTACGGGGGGAGCTGAAGAAAGTACAGTCGGGAGGAAGAAGTTCAGAAAACGGTACATACTCGCCGGTGTGGACCCAGGTCTCCGTCAGGAACATTAAATCCAGATCATGAGAGGTGAAGAAGTCGTTTAGCAGGAACGTCTTGTTTGCTATTGACCTAGCATTTAGCAAAGCCATGCAGAGTTTTCTCCCCGGGCTGGCTGAAGGTGTAGTGCGTCTCAGCTGACGAAGATGTGCGTGTTGAACGCCGCGCGGACCGGGAGCAGTCAGTCGGGCAGGAGGAGCTGCCAGCGGGCCCAGCAGAGGCCGCAGCTCCGGAAAGACAGGGCGAATCCACCGAACCCTCGGATGGCGTGCAGCGGGCGGGCCATGACATCTGATGCGTGGATAAGTCACGGAAGAAGCCGTCAGGTGTGCTTTTTGATGGACAAGTGCGCCACCACGCTTTCCCCGTTGCCTAAAGCGCTTTCGGTGAGGCAGGGTGAAGGGCAACCGGCGCAGGTAGGTGGGAATATCTGACAGTAGAGGGGGGGGGAGTTGATTTACGGTTGCCAGATATAGGTTTGGGCAGCAGTATAAACTCCAGTGAGGGTCTTAGGTGGAGGAGAGCTTGGCGATCATAGACAAGCAGAGCAGGGACATTCTGACACACATAAAACAAAGACAGGATAGCTAAAGGCAGAGAGCTGAGGGAGCGGCATGCCAACACAGGCGCCATCTTGAAATCCTTCTCACGTGAACACATCTCCTGAACACATCACCTGAACACAACACCTGAACACAACACCTGAACACAACACCTGAACACATCACCTGAACACAACACCTGAACACATCACCTGAACACATCACCTGAACACATCACCTGAACACATCACCTGAACACAACACCTGAACACATCACCTGAACACATCACCTGAACACAACACCTGAACACAACACCTGAACACATCACCTGAACACATCACCTGAACACATCACCTGAACACAACACCTGAACACATCACCTGAACACATCACCTGAACACAACACCTGAACACATCACCTGAACACATCACCTGAACACATCCCACGGGCATCTAAACACAACACCTGAGCACCTGAACATGACACCAGAAAAACTCACCTGAAGACAACACATTAATACAACACCTGAATAATTTACCTGAACACCACATTAACACAACATCTAAACACACCACCTCAACAGAACACCTGTACATGAACTCAACATATAACCTGAACACGACACCTCAACACATGTTCTCATCATAACACCTGCACCTCAACACATCACCTGCATACATGACCTCAACGGAAGACATCACCTGAACGCATCACCTGAACGCATCACCTGAACACATGACCTCAACGGAAGACATCACCTGAACGCATCACCTGAACGCATCACCTGAACGCATCACCTGAACACATGACCTCAACGGAAGACATCACCTGAACGCATCACCTGAACGCATCACCTGAACACATGACCTCAACGGAAGACATCACCTGAACGCATCACCTGAACGCATCACCTGAACACATGACCTCAACGGAAGACATCACCTGAACACATCACCTGAACGCATCACCTGAACACATGACCTCAACGGAAGACATCACCTGAACGCATCACCTGAACGCATCACCTTAACAGAACACCTGAACATTTCTTCCGCACACAACAAATAAACATATCCCTTGAACACAAGGGATATGTTTTCAAGGGATGTGTCGGATCCCCTGACCATAACACCTGCACCTGAACACATGACCTCAACAAAAGACATCACCTAAACACAGCACCTGAATGCATCACTCGAATATATCCTGCAGGATCCAACGGTTTAACCTCTCCTGAGACTCTGGCTCTGGCTTGGATTAAAGCTCCGGTTAATCTGAGGAAATTAATTCAGAATTCCCCAGACAGGAAGTTGGAGTGGCGGTGAAATCAATGTGTGTGTTGCAGTGTGTCCAGAGCAGTGTGTACAGTGCAGTGTGTAGAGAGCAGTGTGTACAGAGCAGTGTGTACAGAGCAGTGTGTACAGAGCAGTGTGTACAGTGCAGTGTGTACAGAGCAGTGTGTACAGAGCAGTGTGTATAGGTTTTATATTGCAGTTTTTATGTTGCAGTTTTTATGTTGCAGTCTAAAGATTTTCAAACCAAAGTTCAGACTCTGAAGTTCCTTCAGTTTCACAGTCGTAATAAAAGTTTCATGTTCAATTCGACCGTCAGCTGAAAGTGAAATACAGAAAGAGACACACGGCTCTGTTAGTGTTCAGATGAAGATTTATATCCAGCTTTCTTCTTCTGCAATGCTTTAAATGCTTTCCCTCCATCAACCAGCCCCTATGAATCAACAACAACAAGCAGGCAGGTTTTACTTTCAACATTTTAAACCGACCTGACTGCTGTCTGCCCTCAGTTACATAAATGTGATTACTGGAGCTTCTTAAATCAAACGCTCCCTCTGAAGAAGAAGCACATTGTTGAGTGTGATGAACGGTTTAAAGACACGAGTGAAGAATCGTTTCTCAGACAGTTCACGGCATATATCAATAAGTGAATACATAAATGTGTAGAGCACCAGCAGCAGTGATTGGAGAGCGGCTCCCTGACATTAATAAATGATGAGTAATAATCAGGTCAGCCCGAGAGAGGATCTGCTGCAGCTCTCGCTTATTTCAGCTCTCAAATTGAAGAAATGTCCTCACTTTGATGTTCGTGCTGCCTTCAGGCGCACTGCTGATGTCACGGTCAGCCGGCTGCTCATTGGTCCGTGAAAGATAGTTTCTGTCCAGACAGAGACGTCCAATCGGAAGCTTTTATTATGCTGGTGTCACGCTTCAGGTGGCTGCTAATTAGGCCATTCAAGAAAAACGTACTATTCAATCAAAAACATCCAATCAGAAGCTCCCAATATACGGATGTCACGGTCAGCTGGCTGCTTATTGGTCCTGACAGAAACATCCAATCAGAAGCTCCCAATATACGGATGTCACGGTCAGCCGGCTGCTTATTGGTCAGTGAAAGATAGTTTCTGTCCAGATGGAAACATCCAATCAGCAGCTTTCACTCTACTGATGGCACGTGTCAGGTGGCTCCTTACTGGTTCTTTAACAAGAAGATTTAGTGTCCATTCAGAACCCTCCAATCAGAAGCTCTCATTTAGCTGATGTCACAGTTGGGGGGTGGGGGATTGCTTCTTGGGCCATTAAAGAAATGTACTTTTCACTCAGTCATCCAATCTGAAGCTTTCATTCATGTCAGGTGGCTGCTTATTGTTCCTTTTAAAGAAATGTACTTTTCACTCAGTCATCCAATCAGAAGCTTTCATTCATGTCAGGTGGCTGCTTATTGTTCCTTTTTAAAGGTATTTAGTGTCCAGATGAAAACATCCAATCAGAAGCTGTCATTTTGGTGATTTCACGGTCAGCCGGCTGCTAATTGGTTCGTTAAAGAGAACATTTAGTGTCCATTCAGAACCCTTCAATCAGAAGCTCTCATTTAGCTGATGTCACGGTTTGGGGGCTACTTCTTCTTCTGAGAAATGTACTTTTCACTCAGAATCATCCAATCAAAAGCTTTCATTCTGCTGTTTCACATGTCAGCCGGCTGCTAATTGGTTCGTTAAAGAGAACATTTAGTGTCCATTCAGAAACATCCAATCAGAAAACTTTCATTCTGCGGATGTCAATGTCAACTAGCTCCTCATTGGTCACAGTCACATGAATTCTAGTATCTGCAGTTCTCTGACATCACTTCCTGTCCGTGTTCAGGTCCGGTGACGAACGCTGTCATCATGGCGGCTCCAGCGAACATGTTCCTCCCCGACAGTCGTCCGGCCGTCCCTCTGCCGAGGTTCAGCCGACACCTGCAAGCCTCTGAAGGGGGCGGGGCCTCAGAGGTGTGTGTCCGCCCCGCGCTCTACACACAGGTGAGGGTGGACTCTTATTCTGAAAGGTTTACAGGAAGAGACCTATCTGCAGAAAGTTTGAGATTGAACCTCTTTTATTTTTGAAATGTTTCCAAGAAGGAGGGGAAGATGTACCTGCAGAAAGCTTTTATTTTGAAATGTTTCCAGGAAGAGACCTACCTGTAGGACCATTATAGACTGAACTCTTATTTTGAAATGTTTACACTAAGAGGAGCAGACGTACCTGCAGAAGGCTGAAAGACTGACTTCTTTTATTTTGAAATGTTGACAGGAAGAGGAGCTGACGTACATGCAGAAAGCTGATAGGCTGAACTTGTTGATGAACGCTGTGACAGACAAGGTAAGAAGGGGCGGGGCTTCAGGCGATCATGTGACTCTAATGTTCGTCAGATTGGAGAGAAAAAAACAGCTAAATGTCAGAGACAAAAATATAAAATGTCACAGAGAGCCCGAAGAATGCCTGCTCACTTTATTAACATTAATCGGCACTATTTTTATAATCCCTGATTATTTGTTATTAAATATTTATTTTGATGTTTCAGTCGGTGTACGGAGACGGGGAGAACACGAAGGTTCGAGTCTCCGAGCTGGAGGAGGAAGTTCAAACTCTGAAGAAAGTCAACAAAGATCTTTACGAGTTCACCAGCCAGCTGCTCACCAAACCCACATAAACACACAGTGTGACACACACACACACACACACACACACACACACACACACACACACACACACACACACACACACACACACACACACACACACACACACCTCCGTAAACATGTGCACACGTTAAAACCGTCTGTGATGATTTTGTTTTTATAAAATAAAATGATTTTGTTTTGGTAAGACTTCCTGTGTCTTTGATGATGTGGAAATGTTCCTGCAGTGAGTGAATGTTACACATTACAATAATGAATTAAACTTGACCTCATTATTAACAATCGGAAACTTTCCAATTTACTATAAGAGGATTTACGTCATCATTAACCAACTTTACATAATGTGAGCCTCTCCGCTCACACACAGTAAAAAGGGGATGGAAGGAGACAGGGTAAATATCAACGTGGCCAGTGCGGGTCTTTATGGGTCTGTTTCCGCGGCCAAGAGCGTCCGCCAGGATCCAGCCTACTGCAGGACAGACCAGAACCACATGCTTTTATCCAGTGACTGATTCTGATCAGCTGTCTGGTCCCTGGCCGAGCCACTCTCATCACTCCAGCAGCCGGCGCCCTAACCACACCCCGTTGCCACATAATTATTAACCACCAGAAACGATACCTCATTATGAACAATCAGAAACTATACCTCATTATTAACAAACATAAACGTTACCTCATTATTACCCCCGACAACTTTAGACCCAGATTTAGACTTTTGGGGTCTCTTTGTGACGTACAGCAAATGAACAGTAATTTAAATCCGTCCAATCAAATCAATAATCGGTCCCTGACATACTTTTAGGCTTTTATTCTAAAGGAACTGAGTCTACAGAAGATTTCAGACGTGGACCTCAATTAACCCCGGCTGGTGTGAGTTTAAATGATCAGAGCGATTCTATGCAGTGTAGCTTCAAATAAACCACATTCAAAAAGAAGAAACACTTCTACAGCAAACTCCATCTGAGCTCCTGACTGCAGACCAGGAGAATATGTCTGTGTTTTATTAACTAATATATATCATAATGTGAATTAATAGATCTGTAGACTTTTTATTATTCATACTTACACCTATGAACCTTTTAATTATAAATGTAGCATGGCACCGGTTCTCTGATAAGAGAATCTAGGACAATGTTCTGCCGGAGAAATATCAAGAAGATATTGGGGGGGGGGGGGGATTCTGAAGCAATTGGAAACAGGACACGAGGAGAACTGGAGCTTTGATGGAAAACACTGACGGTTTATTTGGAGCTTCGGCCGGAGAATTCACAAGACATGTCACGGGCCACGGTCTGACCACACGGTTGAGATGCCACTATCAATTCTGAAGAGCCCTCCTGTAGCTCCAGGTTTGAACTAGTTCAGAGTGTAATGATCAACATTCTTCAATAGACAACCTTCCTAAATGTTCCCACACCACGCCGCTCCTTCGCTCCCTCCACTGGCTTCCGGTAACTGCTAGAATCCACTTCAAGACACTGGTACTTGCGTACCATGCTGTGAATGGATCTGGCCCTTCGTACATCCAGGACATGGTTAAACCGTACACCCCAGCGCGTGCACTACGCTCTGCATCAGCCAAACGACTCGCTGCACCCTCGCTGCGAGGGGGACCCAAGTTCCCATCGGCGAAAACACGTGGGTTTGCTGTCCTGGCTCCAAGATGGTGGAATGAGCTCCCCATTGACATCAGGACAGCAGATAGCTTACACACCTTCCAGACTGAAAACTCATCTCTTTCGACTCCACTTCGAGCGATAGAACTATTAACAAAGCACTTTTATACTAATAAAGGACTGGCTTATCTAAAGCCAGTTGAGTAGCACTTGAAATGTTTGGCTCTATGAAACCTGATGTACTTTATGATTCTGTTTTCTTCAAGCTTGTATCTTCTTGGTCGAGCGCACTTATTGTAAGTCGCTTTGGATAAAAGCATCAGCTAAATGTAATGTCATGTGATAGACTAAACAGCTGAGGACACTGAATCACATTTGTTGTCTCTTATGGCTCGGGGTCATCTACACCCCGAGAAGGATGTGTTCCAGGTGTCCCACAACAATAACTATCTCTGACCGAGAGCTGCCCGGTCACAAACTGGTAACAATAACAACTTGCTAGGGCAGCCCCTCCTTGATCAGCTGCGTCAGAGGGCGAAAGGTCAACATGTAGGGCGAAATCATTCCCTGACAGATATTAAATTCAATATAAAATGATCAGTGAATGAGGCTTAAGGCTGTGACTTCACTTCCTAAGAATTCCAACAAAAAAATCGATAATATATTGTAATTGCAATTGTATTTTAAAGGAGTGTTTTCTAGCTGTTATTTGGTTGGGGTGTTTTCATTATATTTGGACTGGTTGTAATATATTTATAACAAATATTTTTAAATGCCTTTGATATGCCCCCTGTCTGTAAAACCTTCAAATGAAATAGTTTTACTTTTACTGATTAATCTCCTTTTGTGATTGTTTTTGACCTTTAATAAAATAAAAAATGCACCCTTTATTTATTCAGGAAGAGCTCAGTGACAGTGTTTGCACCGAAAAATAAATTAAAAAAACTGTAATGATATAAAAAAACAACACATTAGGAATATTAAAAACTGGATTAAAGGCAGAGATTTAAAACGATGAACTCAGACGGATAATTTCCTCGCTAAGGTTTAAATCTGTCCATCATCGAGTCTACGGTCATTTATACTTTATTCAGACTTACAGACTAAAGTTTATACAATGACTGAAATATAACTTATGACATTTAGTGAAAATCTACATTAATAATTAAATAACTTCATCTGCTGTAGAATGTAAATGTGACATTTTAAAAATACAAATGATGAATGTCAAGTTGGTATAAATATTTTTTCATATGGTCTTTAAGTCAGTGTGAAGGGTTTATTTAATTATATCTTATCATAATTAGTTTGACCTTGAGGATCTTATGCAGGCAAACATATCCTTTAAATAATAAAAATATTAAAACCTGACTAAGTTCAGAGGTTTCGGAGGTTCTCAAATAATACGACTGAGGTTTATATTCAAAATGAATAAATATACCGTTAAGTGTGTGTGTATGTGTGTGTGTGTGTGTGTGTGTTCTCCTCATAAAATCAGGATCAAACACTGGATTATATTCCTTTCTAATTAATGTTAATTCCAGTTGTTCCACTTTTCTCAAAGAGATTTGGTTAATATGGAAATGTTTATGTGTTATTGTGTGTGTGTGTGTGTGTGTGTGTGTGTGCGTGTGTGTGTGTGTGTGTGTGTGTGTGTGTGTGTGTGTGTGTGTTATGTAACATGAGGTTCTGACGATTACTGTTCTGAAGCTCGCAGTGAAGAAAAATCTGAATCCAGAGACGTAATACTGCAGTAACGGTATAATACACAGTATAAACTCTCTGTTACAGTATGTTATTAATGATAGACAGTATAAATACTGCACATTATAAATACTACATTAACTTAAAATTCAAAGCAACAGTTTGATAATCATGTGTAATTTATTATAATGTCATTTTAAAAAGCAGTTTAATTATCAATGTAATAATTCATTGTTTATTCATTTCTAATAACTGCTGATACTGGTCTTTTTGTACCTCTCCTCTCCCTCGATCCTCTTCAGCAACGGTCATTATTTTTGCTCAACAGCGGTCTGTCATCGAGTCTTAACAACCTCTGAAATGTTCAAATTGACCAATCAGAATCGAGTATTCATCCAATCCTTGTGATAATATTTATTAAAATCTCCAAAAACTCTTTGAACATTAATGAATGAGTTATTAATTTAACTGCTAGTCATTACATTTCCAAGATGTTAATAAAACACACTGTATGTTACATTAAGTGATAATGATTATATAACACTATTTTATAATGGTATAACTTCATTATAATATCAATACAACGCTCACATAGAACCTCCAGCACTTTGCTGGGGGCTCAGTGCTGGGACCAGTTGTAATGCGGGACAGTGTTCAACATTTTACATTTTTTAGTTTTGTATAAAGTCATAGCGCACAAAACAAACATAACATAAACATGTCTGTGTTTGAATCAGTAACAGAACTGGTTTCAGCAGTTTACATTTGATTAAATCACATTATGAAAAACAAAATGCGTTCCCGATAACTTCGGCTAATTACAGCACAATGCTAACAAAAAGTCGTTATTTCCCGGCTTAGTTGAATACTCGATTCTGATTGGTCAATCTAGATAACACACTGCTGTTGGGGGGGACCAATGGAGAGGAGGGAACGCTGCACATCATCCCTTACTTATTGACCGCCCATGTGTAGCACTTCTAACACCTCCTTCATCACCTCCTCACCACTTGTTGCTCCTCTTCATCACCTTCTTATTTCACCTCCTTTGTAATGTCCCACCTCCTCCATGTCTCTCTCTTATTATTGTTATAATTCACTGCATATCCAGTTTTGAAAGATGGTGTGTATTATTATTACCCCCCCTCCTCTCCCGTCAGGATCTCCCTGTACCTCCTGCATCCCACCCAAAAACACGCCCGCGTGTAGCGCTTCTAACAACTCCTTCATCACCTCCTTCATCACCTCCTCACCACTTGTTGCTCCTCTTCATCACATTATTATTTCACCTCCTTTCCTCCTTTTTAATGTCCCACCTCCTCCCTGTCTCTCCCCATCCTCCCCTCTCCCGTTAGGATCTCCCTGTACCTCCTGTCTCCCCCCACCCTCCCCTCCCTCTCTCTCTCCCGGTGTTTGGGCGGGAGTTACCGGGAGGAGCGGCGGCAGAGCGATGTGGAGCTCGGCAGGATGTCTTCCACCTCCTCCTGGTCCCGGAGCCTCAGCCTCCTGCAGCTCTTCCTCCTCTTCCTCCTTCTGCAGCTCTTCCTCCCTCCCTGCCTCCCCCACCCGCAGCCGTGCCTCCTCCTGCAGCGGATCGGGCACAAGGTGCGGGTCGGGGCACTTCTCCCGGCGCAGCGGGGGGTCCGGGTCCGAGTCCAGGCGGCGCTCAACCGGGCGGTGGAGGAGAGGGACAACCGGGAGAACCGGGACCCGGAGAGGGAGAAGGACCGGGACCCGGAGATGAGGACAAACTTCTTTCTCCCGTACAACTTGAGTCTGGAGCTGGTGTCCCGGCAGCCGGCGGCGGCGGACCCGGACTCGGTGCTCCGGTGCGGGTGTGCGGGTCTCGGGGCGTCGGGGGTCTCCGCGGTGCTCGCGTTCCCGCAGAACCGAGAGGAGCTGCTGCAACTGGACCTCATGTCCTCATTCATGGAGATCCCGTTCATCAGCGTCCTGGAGCAGGGAGAGCCTGTCCAAACACAGGTACACACACACACACACACACACACACACACACACACACACACACACACACACACACACACACACACACACACACACACACACACACACACACACACACACACACACACACACATACACACACACACACACACACACACACACACACACACACATACACACACACACACGGTCTTTATAATGTGAAAAATACTGATAATTATTTAATAATGATAATAAAAAAATAGAACAGACACAGCTGTAGGCATCTGAGGATACACACAGTTTCAGACACACTCTCTCACACGCACACACACACACACAACACACACACACACACACACACACACACACACACACACACACACACACACACACACACACACACACACATATATATATATATACATGTACGTATATAACCAGAAAAAATTGAAGGAATGAAGGGCAGTGTCTTTTAAGTTACAGCTTGCACCAGACAGAGACACACACACACACACACACACACACACACACACACACACACACACACACACACACACACACACACACACACACACACACACACACACACACACACACACACACACACACAGAGATCTCGGGCGCTCCCTGGGCTGGCACTTGTCCAGGTGTCCCCCCCCGCTGGTGTCTCCCTCCAGTGTGTGTATGTCAGTGCATGTGTGTTTTAATCTGTTTTCGTTTTTTGTGTGATCTTGTTTGACCTTGACTGTTTGCAGGTTCCTCTGAACTGGAGGAGGGTGGTGTCTGTCTGTATG